>NW_024870998.1:915000-938344 GCF_019054845.1 Dipodomys spectabilis
CCCAGGACGACATTCAGGTGTCACCTCTGTCTGGCAGGGACCTCCCAGGAGCGAGGCCCGTGTCTCTACTGTCTGTCCACTGGGGCAGGAGCTTGACTTCACCCATGACCTGGGACAGGCCTGGGATCCCTGCATGGAGGAGCAGGCCCCCAGGCTTCCCCCCCCCCCGGGCTGTGTGGAAGGGTTTGGCGGGGAGGGTGTGCACATTGAAGGTGACAGCGTGGGCATGGGATGTCTTTGTTCCCCACCTCCTCCACCGCGGGGGCTGTAAGGCAGCTCGGGCCCATCTTCCTATTTGCCAGGACGGTTTGCATCTTACGATGAAGAAATCTGCCAAGCACTGGTGGCTCGTGCTGTAATCCTAGCTCCTCCGGTGAGATCTGAGGATCACAGTTCAAAACCAGGCTAGGCAGGACAATCTGGGACACTTATTTCCAATGAACCACACAAAAACAATTTTGACAGAAGTGGAGCTGTGGCCTAAGTGGTAGAACACCAGCTTTGAGTGAAAAAGCTAAGGACTGTGTCCAGGACCTGAGTTCAAGTCCTAGTGCACCCTCCCCCTCCTCCTCTCCCCCAATACACACACATGAGATGATTGCCAGCTAAGCAAGGAGGAGCTCTGGTTTACCAGGACGCCCAGTCAGGAAGGGTACAACATCTCTCCAAGATGAAGCCTTGTCAACCCAGCAGAGTGCCTGGCTTGTGGAGTTCTGGAAGCTTCGGTGTGGGTGAGTCACAGCCAGTGAGCACACCGGCTCTCTCTGCAGTAACTTTATTAACTTGATTGGGAGCTGCAGCTGTCAGGGGATGGGGAAAGAGGCAGCCACGGTTCAGGCTGCAGGGGAGAGTGGGCGGTGTTTCCTGCTGCTTTCCAAAGAAACCTCAGCTGTGAGGCTGTGAGGGAGCAGAGAGATGAGGCCTCGGTGGAGGACCAGTGCCAGGCTGAGAGAAGACGAGGCCCCGGTGGAGGCCCACTGGGCACTGGGCCGCCTCTGGAGCGGGCCAGTGGGAGAGCAGGTGGTGCCTGGCCTACACCATGTACATTCGAGGATGCAAAGATACTTGTCCCAGGTCGCGCACTGCAGATGAAGGTCAGAGCCAGACCCTGGTGCGGGGTCCCTGCGCGGGCCTGCACACCGCCAGGGCACAGGATGCGTAAAGGGAGCCCTGCAGCAGCCCACAAGGGCTGAGTGCTCCACAGCGGGTGCGCACCGCCCTGCTCCCAGGTCATGGAGAGTTCTGGAACTATTCTTTCAACTCTCTTGGGTCCACAATTCACAGAAATGACCTCATTTCAGCCATGTAAATCTCACCTCACATTTCACACGAGACTCTTGTTTGAATGTTCCAGAATGCTTGCAGCGTTGCTAATGACCCTCCTGCAGTGCCATCTGTCACAAGGTCTCTCACTTGCGTGGCGGGCTGGTCTGATGCCCAGGGGCACGGTGCCCGGGAACTGGAAACCAACCGGACACAGAGGCCAGATTCCAGCAGTGCCTCGCCCAGCCTGGGCCTGGAGAGGTGCCAAGTCATGAGCCACCCAACCACCAAACTGTCCCGCAGTCCGACCTGCTCCATGCCCCCTCCCCCCCGCCCCGTCTGGCTCACCACCCAGCTTCCCGGACCCCTACTACCACTGGAACCCCCACCCCAGTCCCACCCCAGCCCCATCTCTACAATTCCCCAGCTCCCCTCCTTCAAATCCGTTTGAGCCTGCCTATTCTCTGGAACACACTGTAGCCCTCACTTCACAGTGGAAACATTGTGTCCAGCTCCCTCTTTTCCCTCCACCTTTTCTACTCCAGCCATCCAAAGTCAACCTTTAAAACAGGCTGAGACTCTGCCCGCACCGGAGAGCCGGTGCTGGGCCAGGCCCTGCCCTGAACTGGGTTTGTGACTGCATTGCAGGCTCTGCAAACACTGGCTTAGAGTCGTCAGGTAGTTACTATTATTTAACAATAACAGCGAGAGGCTGACTTCCAGGACTTCCAGTCCAGGCTCTGGGGCGAAGTCTGTGCCAAGCACATGAAACCTCCTGGATTTAATCCTCAGCACTGACGAGAGGAGGAGGAGGAGGAGGAAGCCATCATTGGATGCAGTCCCTGATCTAGGACCAGAGCCCTGAGCCCGAACAATTGCACAATCTTGGCTGGTGCTTGGGAAACGAAGGAAGATGACGGGCTGTGTCTACATCTTCAGGGCAGTCCACAAAAGCAATATTTTAGGGAATTTGCATCTCCTGATAGCTGGGTGATGGTACTGAAAACCAAAACCCATACTCCATAGTTTATAAATTCTGTGCTTTTTGCTGGTTATTCTGGAGGTAGAATCTCATGGACTTTTAATTTTTTCTGTGCAGGTTGGCTTTGAACCACAATCCTCCAGATCTTAGTCTCTTGAGTAGCTAGGATTACTGGCATGTGTTACTGGTGTCTGGGTATATTAATTTTTTAAAAATTAGTATATATTAATTATACAAATTAAATGGGTTCACTGTGATGTTTTCATGCAGACATCTCATGTGCTCTGGTCACGTTCACCTCCTCTTAGTTTTCCCGACTCTGATTTGTCTCATTAATGTGATGGCTTTTCCTTTCATTTGTTTTTCCTGCATGCGACAACTTTGTTCTTTATGGCTGAAGCACATTTTCTTTATCCACTCCTCTGTGCCCGGGCCAGTGGGCTGACTCTATTGTTCGCTGAGTGTACAGGTTTTTTTCTATTGTATGCTGATTTAGATTCTTTTGAGCTCCCACCCAAGAGTGCGGTGCTAACAGGGTCTCGTGATAACGTAAAAATAGCCCTGTGAAAACCCTCCAAAGTGACGGATTCAAATTCCCACCAGCACCGCACCTGCGCTCTCCCCCGCCCCTCCCCTCCAGCACTTCATTTTCTTGATGATGGCGGCTCTGATTGGGGGGAGATGGAATCTCAGGGTGGCTTGCATTTGCATTTCCTTTATGGCTAAGTGGGGAACTTCTTCCCGTGTCCATTGGCCATTTGTAGGGCTTGTGAAAACTTCAATTAGCTTGCCACTTATGACTGGATTTTTTTTTTTTCTTTTGGTATTTCACGTTCCAGACCCAGGATGTAGTGGTGATTTCCAATGAACAACAGGGTGCCTGGTTACATTTCTGATCAGTGATGAGAGAGTTTTTTAGCATACATGTTGAATGCTGCCCAGGCAATAGGCCTGGGCGCCGTAATATTGCTTGCTTGTCTGGAGTTGAGACTGGCCTGGAGTTCTCCTGTCACCCACGGTCTGCACAACGCCCGCAGAGGGCCTGGCGCTTTGTGAGCTGTGCGTGTTTTCCGGGCTGTTCTCAGTTCCTGGGGGTGGGGTGGGGGGTGTTGGTGTATTATCTGGGCTGACTCCTTCCTCCTTCCCTCCCTTTCTTCCTCCTCTGTCTTTGGTAGGTTGGTCTTGAACTCTCTGTCCTCTTGCCTCAGTCTCCCTGTGTGCTAGAGTTGCAGACAGACAGGCGCCCTTCCCCTCTTCTCCTTCTTCCCTCGCTCACTGGGCCTCCGCAAGGGTCCCCCCTTGGCCAGGTGCTGGGCTGTGGGATGGGGTGAAGGCCAGGGCCTCCCCCATCCCATTTCCCACGTCCTGGGCGTGGTATATGGTATGGGGACCAGCTCCAGACTCCCCCCTTCCTCCCCAGGTGGGGCTCTGTGGGGAGGTGCAGGGTGAACCCCGGCCCCCAGGAACCACAGCTGGCAGAGCGCGGAGCAGCACCAACCGCTGCCCAGGGCCAGTGGCTGCTCCGGTCCTGCCCAGGCTGCTGTCCACTCTGCTCCCGCCCATTTCATCTCCCTCCCTGAGTTTGCACCGGGGCCTCCTTCCCTCCATCCCCTCTCCTGGTCTCCTTCTGTAGCCTCCTGCCCCACTCCCGGCTCTGTGCTGGGGGAGGCCCGCCCACCCCACAGAGCCGGCCGAGGACCCTCGGGCCGGCCACGGCGCCAGGCTCGGTTTCCCCGGAGTGCGCGGCCCACCTTTGGCTGGCAGTTTCCGAACCCTGATTATACCCGGTGCCTCCTCCGTGCCTGGACTTCCTTCCTGCGCTTTAGAACCAACCCAGGCTGAGCCCCACGTGGCGGTGGGCGTCAGCTCTGCCACATGCTGCTGGCATGAATTTTGTTTTGTTTTTAGTATCAAATTTATATATATATATATATATATATATATAAATCTCTGTTGCACGAGTGCCCTGTGTGTTGCTGTCAGAGCCCCACAGGCCCCCCCCCAAGCAGAGGAACTCCACCAGTGTGGCCCCGCCCCAGCCCCCAGGTGGGGATGGAGGGCCAGACATCCCTGCTCCCCACACTCAGGCTGGGGCCTCTAGGTCTGTAGAGGCCTCCAAACACCCCCACAGCCACCCCAAGAAGCAGCTCCCAGGCCAGCTTCCCCTCTGTGAGCCCTGAGGACTGACCTTGTCCCCCCCCCCGCCCCCCCACGCAGGGGCATCGTGTCTGGCCATGGCTGGGTGGGGGCAGCCAGTGGGTGAGCCGATGGGGCTGGGCGCGGTGGGGAAGGGCCAGGCCCTGCCTCCTCCTGGAGGTGGCACCGTGGGCAGGAGCCGGTGGGAGGCGGTGGGTGTCACGAGCCCTGTGGTTCTGGAGCAGCAGCGGCTGTGGCACCTGCCACCCCCGCATGTGGGACAGGCAATGGCGGGGGGCGGGGGGTTACCGCCAGGAAGCTGTCTTCACCCTCTGCTCACACCCAGGCCTCCTGACGGGGCAGCAAAGGCGTGGGATCTGAGGACACAGCCCTCATCCCTGAAGCCCTGGGCCTCCCCCCTCCCCGCCATGCAGGCACTGGAGGTGAAGCCAGAGCTCCCTCATCATGGCCTAGTAGAGGCCCAGGCTGTGCCTGAGCAGGGAGGAATGATGGAGGCCAGGCTGGGTTAAAGCCAGAGCGGAGGCGGCCTCCATCCTGACCACCAGCCTCAGTGGAGGCCAGAAAAGCAAAGGAGGGCGTGTTTTCCAGGACCGGAGGGAGGGGCTGAGGGGCCCTGCTGCCCCAGGACAGGGGGGTCTGGGAAGCCAGGGCCACCTGGGGCAGAGCCCCCAGGCTCTCCACACCCTCGCCCCACCAGCCCCTTGGCAGCTGAGCCCAGCCCCAGGCCAGTGGTCCCAGGAGCTGGTCTCTGGGAGTGGAGCGTTTGGGAGGCAGCGGGGTGGAGAGGAGGCGGGCGGCGTCCTGCATGTCCCTCGCGGTCATCTACTCTGTGCGGGACTTCAGGTTCTGGGGGTTTGGGGCGTTTTCTGTGGCTCTTTTTAAAGCAGCCTCTGGTGATGCGAGCTGCTGCTAACCTGGTCCCAGACCAACCCGGACACCGGCTGCTTCCAGGGCAAGCCGTCTTGGGGGGTGGGCAGAGGAGCTCAAGGGGAGCCTCCTAAGTGGAAGAGGGGCTCCATCTCTCTGCTCCCCCTGTCCAGGGATTCCCAGCACCAAGCTCAAGCCCCGTCTCTGGCAGCCAGGGTGGTGTTTGCTCGTAGCTGGTCGCTGCTGTGTTTGTGGAGAGAATGGAGTGTGGTTCTGGGCCTTGGTTGTGAGTCCTAAGGGAGACCCCTCCCCGAGGAGCTGGAAGGCCCCGTGGATGTAGTGCTCAAGAGCAGCACGCAGGGCCCTGGGGGTTGCTGGAGCCTCAGGTGAAGCTGGCCTGTATCCCACGCAGACCCCTGCACGAGGCATCCTGCGGCCTCCACAGTCCCAGAGGCCGGGCTCCTGTCCAAATGAGGGACGGAGGCTCGGGGAGTGGGTGGCAGGTGACAGGTGAGTTCCAGGTCTCGGGCCGGGCAGGCAGGGCTGAGAACCTGCTCACGCGGTCTGAGAGCAAGCACGGCTCTGTGAGCCGCACAGCCGCGTGTCCGAGGCCTTCCCGAGGTCCTGTGGGCACCTTCGGCGTGGTGCCACACTGTCCTTTCCACCTCTTCATCCTCTTCCCTTTGAGGTCCTCCTCCATGCCCCCAGCACCCCTCCTCCCCAGACGAGCCCCGCCCCATCTCGGCCCTGCTCCCTTCCATCCAGCCAGTGCTCCCACACCCACAGCCCTGGGAACTGAGCCCCGGGGCACAACCCTTCCATAGCTCGCTGGCCTTGGCCCGGAGCTCAGATCTGCCCCGCCATGGAGTCCACGGGAGGGAGAAAGAACACTTGTCCCAGAGGGCTGGTGCTTCAGGCGCTGGAGACTCTGCCGGCCTCGGTCCCACTGCTTGGAGCAGCTTCCTCTGGAGTCCGCTCTTAACCTGGGCTTAGCTGTCTCCCCTCTTCCTGCTACCGAGGAGGTCCTTGGCCCTCTGGTGCCCTCTACTGGCCACAGTGTAACATGGCAGCTAGCTCTGCTGGTCCTAGGGATCACGTCCGCTTGGGGAGTGTCACTGAGGGCCGCCAACTGGCCGCCCATCTCATCCCCCTGCCGTGTCCACCTGCCTGGTGATGAGCTCCTAGGAGGAGCTTGAGTGGACATAAGGCCTGACAGTGTCTGCGTGCATGCGCTCGCCGTGTCCCCCACACGGACGCGTACAGAGGGGCTGCGCGCTCACCGTGTGCGTATTCGTTTGCCGCGTGGCTTGCCATGCCTCTGGGCGTCTGGTTTCAAAGGGACGGCCTCTGCAAGCCTGCCGCTTCTCCCTGGGCTTGGCAGGCAGAGGGACTTGGCGGGACGCTGGTGTAGCTGGGAACGGTGCTGCGTGAAGGTAGTAGAGGTGTGCTGGCCTGGTGTTCTTCCTCTGGAGACAGAGCTCACCAGGCGCCCATGCTCGGCCTGGACGCTGACCAGAGGCCTGTGCGGGATGCGCTCTGCCCTGTTCCCCAGTGTCCTGCTCAGCGGGGGTGCCCCTGCCCGGTGCCCATGGGCAGAAGCGAAGGCCGAGGGCAATGGGCGGCACTGAGCCACGGCTGGCTCATCCCAAGGGGACCTGCAGAAGATGGCACTGCCAGGCCACATGGGCGCCGGAACGAAGCACAGGCAGCGGCCTCCAGATGAAAGTCAGGGGGCGCTCGTGGCTCCACGTGCTGACTCAGTTTCCCTCCCTCTGTCCCAAGGTGTGAACAGCCCTGTCAAGCCAGTCACCGCTGGGAGCGCCCGGAGTCCATGCTGCGGGGATGTGACCCCGCGGTGTCACGGCCAGGGGTGGAGCACACGGGGATCCCATCCACCAACTCTGTGTCCGGGACAGGGGTTGAGTGAGGTGCCAGTCAAGAGGGATGCCCGTGCCGCTGAGTGTCACCACTGGGTGTCACCAGTGGGAGCAAGGACATGGAGAAGGAAAGGCGGGGCATTGCCGTGCGCTGTGCTGCGCGGCCCAGGTCACTGGAGCTGGCCCATCCCAGGGCCCAGGGCCTCCCGGGAAGCTTGCAGCCTGGCTGTGGGGTGAGAGGCCTCCCCGGACCCCGTTCACCCGTGGGAGGGGGAAACTGCTGAGCTCTTCCCCTGCTCCTCCTCCACCTCACTTTTCCCCAGACGTGGCCAGCTCAGGACTGCCTGGTGCTACCTTCCTGGTTCCGACTTGGGCTTCAGCTCCCGCGTGATCTCCAGGGGCGTGTGAGAGCAGGGAGTGGATTCTATCTAAACGGTTTTGTTTCTTATGAAATAAATATTAGTTCCCATGTTAGGAGTTGCTACAGAGCTACAAGTAACCAACTGTGTGGTGCGGATGGAGAGAGAGAGATAAATAGATTGCGATTCCATGCTTGAAGTGAATGATTGACACAGGTAGGGCGAGATCAGTGGGTTCAGGACTAAGGAGGGAAAGGCGGGAGGGGGCTGTGTCTGTGAGCGATGAGTTACCTGAGGATGCTGTGATCACACACACACACACACACACACACACACAGAGTGTGTGTGCCCATGAATTTCCTGGTTGTGATGCTGTGCTATAATTATGTAAGACACTGCTATTGAGAGATACTAGTAAAAGATATATAGGATCTTTTTTTTTTTTCTGTTATGGATTTGAACTCTGGGCCTGACCTCTGTCCCTCCACTCTTCAGCTCAAGGCGAGTGCTCTACCACTTGAGCCACAGCACCATGTCTGGTTTTCTGGTGGTTAATTGGAGATAAGAGTTTCACGGACTTTTCTGCTTGGGCTGGCTTTGAACTGCAATCTTCAGATCTCAGCCTCCAGATTAGCTAGGATTACAGGCCTGAGCCACTGGCCCCTTGCTATGGGAATCTCTTTATATTACTATTTTGGTGGCATTAGGGTTTGAACCCAGGGCCTTGTGCTTGCTAGGCAGGTGTTCTACCACTTGAGCAAACTCATCAGTTATTTTTTGGGTGGGGTCTTGCATTTTTGCCCGGGGCTAGCCTCAGGCTGAGCTTTTCCATTTAAGTCTTTGTGTAGCCTGGATCACAGGTATGACACCGTGCCTGGCTTATTGATTGAGGTGGAGTCTTATAATTTCTTGTCTGGACTGGCTTTGAACCTCAGACCTCAATTCTCCCAATCTCCACCCCTGAGTAGCTGGGGTTACAGGTGTGACCCACCACACCTAGCTTCTCTGTTTTACTGCTTATCAGTGTGTGGGAATCTACAACTATTGCCAAGTAAAACAAGAGACATGAGCCTTTACACACAAATGTAGCTTAATTCTCTGTGAACTAGAAGCCTAGCAGATGAGTCAGTAAACAGTTTTCACAGCATGGAATCTACTCTGCACCGGCAAAGGGACAGACTAAGGCCTCACCAAGCCCATGGCACGTCCCGAGCAAAGGAGGGCAGACACAAGCAAGCGTGAGCACTGTGTTCCCTTTACACGGAGCACCAGCGAAGCGTGCCCAATCACAGCTTAGAGCCGTGCTGGTGGGGTCAGGGTAGCGTGTGGTTATGATGCGATTACAAAGTCTTTGGGGGTGGCAGAAATGGTCTGAATCTTCATATACTGGATATATGTTGTTACGCATCTGTGGAAACTCATTAAAATGTGTACTTAATGCACAGAGCTACGCACATGTGATAAAATTGATTGAAATGCATGTTTAAATGCACGCATTTTGTTGCATGCAAACTATATTTGATTAGGAATAGAATAGTCACACCCAGGTGCTGGTGGCTCACACCTGTAATCTTAGCTACTCAGGAGGCGGAGACCTGAGGATCAAGGTTTGAAGTCAGTTTGGACAAAAATGTCTATGGGACTCTTATCTCTAATTAACTACCAAAACCCTCCCAGAAGCAGAGGTAAAGCACCAGCCTTGAGTGAAAAAGCTAAGGGACAGCTCCCCAGGGCCGACTTCAAGCCCTAGTACTGCTGTGCATGTGCGCGCGCGCACACACACACACACACACACACGTGCGCACACACACACACACACACACACACACACAAATTATTCACAATGCAGTGGGAGGTTTCTGGCCCCAGTGCCAGATGGGTTACAGATGTCAGTTTTGGAGCATAGTTTCTCACGTTCCATTGACAATTGCAGGGCTTTTTGTCTGAAGGTTTCCTTGCGTTTTGGAGCCTGTTTTCCTCGTCAGGACCAGCTGGCCCCCACATCCCCCGGCGTGACTCATGTGGCTGGCCAGCTATTTCACGGTGTTCCCGGAGAAGAAGCTTTTGGCCCAGGAATTATATACATCGGTCTCCGAAGGCCCCGTTCTTGTTCGCTTCTCACTCATTTGGAGTTTCTTCAGAATGGAATCAAGATGTAACGGACAGTTTTTTTTTTAAATCCAAAGATGAGTCTTCTTCCAGAAAGAACGTTCGGGAAAGCTGGAGGAGGGAGTGGCCGGCAGCCTCCTCCTCAGTACCTTCAGCATCTGTTCCCCTGTGTGGGCAGAGGTCAAGGGCAGGAGGACCAGGGCCTGGCCGGGCCTGCCCGGGCAGCTGGGCCGGGGGCTGCCGACCAGGGCCTGGGGTGCTGTGTGCCCGTGTGGCCCTTCCTCTCTCCTCTCCAGTGTCAGACGCCCTCAGGCTCCACGGCTTCCTCCTCCTGTGTCCCCTTCTCTCCTCTTGTGGCCGTTGACATCACCTGCCCACGTGTGGCTTGTGGGTCTCAGAGCCCTGCCTGCTAGAAGCTTGCTGCAGTCATGGTCCAACCAGGGCAGTGAGTCAAGCTCAGCCCGTCCACCTGCCCGGGGAGCGAGCGGACCAGAGGAGTGAGCGCTTTCACGGGGGTGGTGCGTGGCCGGGAGAGATGCAGACCGGGCCCAGATGGACAAGGGAGGAGGGGAGGCCGCAGAGCCCGGAGTGCACACTCCAATCATCACAGCTCTGGGTGCCACTGAAGGGGTGTGTGTGTGTGTGTGTGTGTGTGTGTGTGTGTGTGTGTGGGTGTGTGTGTGTGTGTGTAGGGAGGAAAGGAGAGTGAGAGGAAGAGAGAGGAAGGAGGAAGACAGCGAAGGGGGGAGGGGAGAGAGGAGGGCGAGCGAGCAGCGAGTGCACCCACCCCAGCCCCCCCCCCCCCCCCGCCGATGCCTGCCCTGTCTGAGGCCACCCAGAAGTGGGAGGATGGAGCTCTGGGAATGGCAGGGGGTGGGGGGGGAGAACGGAGTTTCCCATCCTTTGGAGGAAGAGGCGCTTAGGACGTGAACCTGAAGATGCAGGCAATCCGCACACCTCCCCAACCCCTCACCCTGATACTTCACAACAGCTTCCTAAGGCTCTGGACGGGGGATGGGGGGTGGGGTGGGGGGTTGGTGTGGAGGGGGCTGGAAGAAGTTAAGCAGGTGCCAGGCACCACCAGGGCCAAATCCAGGTGGAGGAGAAGCAGGAAGGACTCAACTCTGCTGTGTATTCGGCCATCCACAAAACAAAACGCTGTTAAAACCATCAGCCCCAACCTGTCCCAGCAGCACGTGTGTCAGCAGCTCGCCCCGCCTCTCGGGCTACGACTCCTCTTTCTCCTGACCGAGCCCGGCGTGGCTGCGCCCCGTCTGGGGACTGGAGTTCTTTCCGGCACCCTCTGCTGCTGGCCGCGGCCTTTCTGTGTCACACCTGGCTCATTTCCTACCTTTAGATTTTCAGTCTGGTGCCTGAAAACCTTTGAATTCAGGACCTTAGATGCGGTTAACCCCTCACCCACAGCCATGTTCAATGTGGTGACCCTTGACCCTTCACCCACAGCCATGTTCAATGTGGTGACCTTTGACCCCTCACCCACAGCCTTGTTCAATGTGATGACCCTTGACCCTTCACCCACAGCCATGTTCAATGTGATGACCCTTGACCTTTCACCCACAGCCATGTTCAATGTGGTGACCTTTGACCCCTCACCCACAGCCATGTTCATTGTGATGACCCATGAACCTTCTTGGTGACTTATTCATGTACCCAATCCGTTTGCTTAAAACTTAAACATGCATTTTTTTCAAGGTCAAGGCCAACTTTGTGTGCATTGTGCAGCAATGTCTGTAAAACCAAAGGTGTGGGTCCTTTGGTGACACATGAGCCATGTTATGGGTGATGCCTTAAGAATGCTCTGGCAACCCTGGTGATGGATGTGTTCTTCCCCAGACAGCGCTGATCCGATCGTCGGAAGACCCGGCTAGGAGTCTCACCAGCGGCTCTGGCCCCTGGCTCCAGTGAGCCTGGCTGCTTTCCTCCCGCTCGCTGGGGGGGGGGGGGGGGATGGGGTAGGGGGGGTGGGAGGGTGGGGGGGTGAGGGGAGCCTTGAAGCATGGTCTTCACCATGAACCTCTCCAAGTCAGCCTGGCTCTTTTCCTTCCCTCAGTCCTGGGTTCTTAGTGCTTCCTTGCATGCCGTGGGTCCCCAGGTTGCTTACGTCTGCTGGGTTCATGGCTGCTAAGTGTGCACGCTCTAGGCATGTATGACAGGTACAGGAGCAATGCACAGAGAGACCTAGGGGTGGAGGGCAGAGGCAGTTCTGTGATCCAGTCAGGACTTAGTGTCATTGGCTATTCAAGATTCCTTCTCTGAATTAACCTATGGGAATCGTGTTGTCTGAATATCAACGAAAACAGAACAGGAGCAATCACACTCTTGTTAAAGTCCTCACCTGAGCCTGGACACTCTGAGAGGGCTGGGAGGAGGAGAGTGACATTCAGAGAGGTCCAGTCACGTGACGGAGGCCCTCAGCTACTATGGGGGAGTCAGCGTGGGAAGGAGGCCCAGCGGAGGGAGGCAGCGTGGGAAGGAGGCCCAGCGGAGGGAGGCAGCGTGGGAAGGAGGCCCAGCGGAGGGAGTCAGCGTGGGAAGGAGGCCCAGCGGAGGGAGTCAGCGTGGGAAGGAGGCCCAGCGGAGGGAGGCAGCGTGGGAAGGAGGCCCAGCGGAAGGAGGCAGCGTGGGAAGGAGGCCCAGCGGAGGGAGTCAGCGTGGGAAGGAGGCCCAGCGGAGGGAGTCAGCGTGGGAAGGAGGCCCAGCGGAGGGAGGCAGCGTGGGAAGGAGGCCCAGCGGAGGGAGGCAGCGTGGGAAGGAGGCCCAGCGGAGGGAGGCAGCGTGGGAAGGAGGCCCAGCGGAGGGAGGCAGCGTGGGAAGGAGGCCCAGCGGAGGGAGTCAGCGTGGGAAGGAGGCCCAGCGGAGGGAGGCAGCGTGGGAAGGAGGCCCAGCGGAGGGAGGCAGCGTGGGAAGGAGGCCCAGCGGAGGGAGGCAGCGTGGGAAGGAGGCCCAGCGGAGGGAGGCAGCGTGGGAAGGAGGCCCAGCGGAGGGAGGCAGCGTGGGAAGGAGGCCCAGCGGAGGGAGGCAGCGTGGGAAGGAGGCCCAGCGGAGGGAGGCAGCGTGGGAAGGAGGCCCAGCGGAGGGAGGCAGCGTGGGAAGGAGGCCCAGCGGAGGGAGTCAGCGTGGGAAGGAGGCCCAGCGGACGCCCACGTCCACACTCTGGAGGGCTGGCCATTCTCCGGCACTCGATACTGAGTCATTTCCTGTTCCTTTGGCGCGTTAATCCTCTCCCCTTCCACCTTTACTTATAGTTCAAGTGTTTTGTTGTTCTTGGATTTCCTTCTGGCGTCTCCACCTTTGCTGGACCACGGGACCCTGAATTGGTGCAGTGTTGGGAAAGGACACGCCACCAACCTGCCCAGTGTGGTCAGCGTTGCTCCCACAATGACGCTGTGTGCCGTCCCGCGGTGGGCACCGTCCCCATCATGGAAACCACCTCCACCCTCGAGAGGAATGAATTCCTTCCCCTGCAGCCAACACACAGAATACTTGAGAAAGAACACGAGAGGCCGGTGCTCTAGCGTTACCGAGCCCTCATTTTCTCTGGCTTAGTAATGCCCACTGAATCTTAGAGCCGGAAGAGCCTGATGTGGTCTCCACACCCAGCCTCCCACAAGCTTGAGGGTGGCCGGGGGCGCTGCTCCCCTCAGGAGGGGCTGTCCCTGCGTCCACCTCTCCCCGCAGGGAGACGCTCACCACGCAGGGAATAGGAGGCAGGGCAGAGGGGTAAGGCTAACCCCACAGGCTTCCCGCCTTCCTGTCACATGAGGAGGGTCAGCCAATCAAGTGCATCTGAGGGGTCAAATGAGCTGGGGTCAAATGATTGATCCTGACCAATGGAACGTGAGTGCAAGTGACACTTTGCTCTTTGCCAGAGGCCTGTGGAAAAGACGTTGTATCTCTTCCTCCTCCTGATCCGTCAGGATGACCTGAGGACCACAGATTGCAAGTGGCGTTGGCTGCAGATGGAGGAGGCCAGCAGCTGCGCGAGATGGTGTGGTGGCTCATCTGTAAAAATGGCTCCAATGAACCACGTCTCCTGATGTTCACTCTCCTGATGTCCACTGCCGTCGGGCACGGAGACGGATCCCCTGGCTCCACTGAACCAACAGCGTGTGATGGAGCTGGTGCAGGGTCTGCTGTAGATCCACGGTGTAGCAGGCCTGGTCCGATGTGCCTCTAGCGATGTGCCTCAATTACAGCCACATAAGAAGTCCAGCCACCCTGCTGGACTTAGCAAGCGGAGGGGGAAGACCAGAGAATACATAGACAGAGAAAGCTGCACAGCAATGTCAGTGTTCCAGCTGAGCCCAGCGCTGTGGCCAACGTGCGAGTGAGCCATGTTGGAGGGCCCCGCCCGGTCAGGGCCTGGAGGATGGTGCCCAGGCAACGTTCTGGGGAGCAGAAGGCTCACCAGTGAAACCACAGCATCGAGAGGTAACAGAGACCTGTTCCCACAGCCACGGTTAACCCGCGGCTGGGGACACACTGGCCGCTGTGACTTGGGAGTTCACTGGCGTTGCCGGGTGTGTATTCCCCATCTTGTGTGCGGTTAGTGCCACAGACCCATCAGGAGATAAGCTTGAACTCTGGCACAGGCCCAACACCCGGCACAGGATGATGTGCACACCCAGCAGTGCCGTTCTCATTCTGATTGGATTCCCCGAGAAAAAGGGAGGGAGCAGCGGGAGCCTCGGTGATGTGACAGTGGAAGCCTGGGGCGGGGCGGGGGCTGGGGTCTTGGTGAGGGATGGAGACTCGGTTCTGAAGGAAGGAAGCAAGGAGCAGGGGCCATTGAGTTCTGGGTGGACGGCGCTGGTGACAATCACCATCAGGCTGTGTGAACTGGACTTGGAAGCTCAGGACAGAGATGGAAGCGGGAAGGGGGGGGAAGTGAGAGCCCTCTGCAGGGGGAATGACACGGGGGAGGGGTAGAGAGACCTGGGCTGAGGGGTAACCGGGGCAGAGCCGGGGAGAGCTGGGACAAAGGGATGGCAACCTGGGCCGGGGGGAGAGGACTATCCACCGTGTGAAGGAGGACACGGGAGAGAAGGGCCAGATGAAGTCAGCCCCAACAGAGGGAAAATAAAAGATGGGTTTGTTGGATCTTTAGCGGTGTGTCGTCCCTCCCTCTGTCCATCCACCCACCCAACCATCCATCATCAAGTCCTTGTCAGAGCCTGCCAGGAGCCAACACAACGATCTTATTAGAAACCAAGTAGACCCTGGTCCTGTCCTGTGTTGGGCACGTTTGTTGGCTCCTCTCAAGCCTTCTCTTCTGTTCATGAGAAGTAGGGCTGTCAGCCACTCTTGGTCGAGACTTCCTCCCGCTGAGTCCTTCCGACAACAACAGCATAAGGTAAAGGACTGTTTGGGGGTGATGGGGGTGAGACTCAGGGCTGTTGAGGATGGAGTTGAAGCAGGAGGTGGTGAAGTTGCACCCTGACAGTTGATCTTTACCCAGTGGTGTTTCTGAGAACTCCCTCCATTCCTGGCCCAGCGGCCTGCAGCTCCTCGGAGGACAGAGGGCTCCTTCGGCCGGCCGTGTATGCCATTCCTTACATGACAACACCGGAGATGAAGAGGAGGTGAAGGAGGGGAAGGGTGTGCGTTCAGCTCTTTCCATGCTTGGCTGAGAAGCATCTATCTATGGTTAAATTCTGGCCATGAGCACAGTTTCTATGGGAAAATCCACTTCCAATTCCAAACAGCTGCTTTGGAAACGGCCCTGGACTCGATTCTGCGTATAAATCAGGGACTGTCTGTAACTGTAAAAATTGTTTATTTTGAACATAGATCCAACTGGCCTTTCTTCTTCTCACTCTTGTTCCTTTTCTTGCTCACTTTGTTTAAAATGACACTTTTTTTTTTTAGAGACCCTGGGTTTCCTGTCGGAGTTAACTGGCACAGGCCCTGCTGTCCCCTAGCTGTGTATACATTTTGGTAACTTCCCCTGGAGATCATTCCATCACCATGGAAAATGCAGTTCTGTTTTCCTAAGTGACGGATGTGTGTATCTGGAGCCCCGGCCAGATGCTCCGGCTGGGCTGCGTGTGAGGGAGGCCCTGGGCCGCGGCCCCCTGGGGCCGTGTGGACAGACGTGCACGGGGTGTTCTGCACATGCTGGGCCGTGCACACGGCACACTCACGTCTCGCTGGACGCCTTTCGCGGCTCTGGGAGGGGCGGGAGGCCCAGCCCGGCTGGCAGGGGAAGCTCCTCCCAGACAGGTGTGAGTCATGGCTATTTTTAGCCTAGGGCTCACCCAGGTGGGCCAGGTTCCATGCCGAGGGCCCTCCAAACCCTGCGTCTCTGTTTCCTACAGAGAACCGAGGGCTGGGCTGGGGCCTCGCTAGCTTTCCAGTCTCATCCTCCGCACGGGTGACTCTTAGTAAGGCTGGCAGAGGGGGAAAGAAAAGGAGGCATGTTGAGAATGGATGACATCATGGCAGGGACAGTTGCCAGATGGCTCTGAGGGCCTTGGAGCCTGAGGGCTGGGGACAGGGGTGTCACTCACCCCAACTGATCCTGCTGGGGACAGCCATGACTGCTGGGCCCGGAGGCCCAGGGCTCGGGCCCCGGTGTGGAGAGGGCTCTGGGCAGTCGGCCACACTGTGTCTGAGGCGGCCTTGTGTTGCTGTTTGTCATCCTGGGCTGATGGACAGTTGTGGCTCATTGACTGACTGGAATCCACTAATACCAACTCGAATGGCCACGGCGAATTAGTGTGCATGGGGTAATACAACTGACCCGAATTTACATAGCTGATTTGAAGGGGGACCCCGGGGCTGGCCGCGGAGCCGTGAGACAGAGTGGACGTGGACGGTGGCTGCCATGGTCTCGCTGGGACCTCTCGGGGGCTTGTAGACACGCCAGAAGCTCACCACTTCCAAGGCATGGGGAAGTGGGGGCTGATGGACAGTCGTCCAGGCTTGTCTGTGCTTGGCACATTTGTCCTGCCACGTGAGAGCCACCCCCACCCCGAATGCCCAAGAGGACCCATAGGCTAAGAGCCACAGGGACTTACAAAGGACTGGAGGGAGGGGGGACCCTGGGGCCTCGGCTGCTTTGAAGCCATGTGTGGATGGGGTAGAGGGGTGGAGAGAACTCTAAAGACCCGAGTCCATATCTCTGCTTTGCTCTGTCGCACTAGACACGGTGCTCAACTTCTTGGGCAGCTGTACTTTTTCTTTTTTCTTTTTGTTCAGTCGTAGGGCTTGAACTCTGGGCTTGGGCGCTGTCCCTCAGCTCCTCAGCTCAAGGCTAGCGCCCTACAGCACCACTTCCTGTTTTCTGAATGGTTTATTGGAGATAAGAGTCTCGTGGATGTTCCTGCCCGGGCTGGCTTTGAACCCCGATCCTCAGATCTCAGCCTCCTGAGTAGCTAGGATGACATGCGTGAGCCGCCGACTCCCGGCTGACAGCTTTACTTCTTACCCCAGTTCCCTTGAGGGGTTGCTGCAGAATGACGTGAGATAATGCTGCACAAAGGCTGTGTGAGTGTCAGAGGTCTCTGTGAGTTTGTGTGAGCTTGTTTCCTCCACTCCCCGCCCTCATCTCCTGTGCTGCCCCAGAGAAATCTTCACTGCGACCCCTCCCTTTCCACACAGTCCCACAGTGCTGGGCTAGTGGGGTGTTCTCTCCTCCTGGCCACAGTGATTGGCTCAGGAGGGTCACGTGACCCCAGTAGGGCCAATCAGAGTCTCCCTTGGAATTGATACCTGGGCACCAAGAGACAGAGACCTGCAACTCAGGAGTTGTGGTGGTCACATGGGGGGTGGGAAGAGGTCTGAAGGGTGAATGGTGGGAGCTGGGTGGAGTTGAAGGCAGGGAAGCAGCAGCAGCCTTTACGCCCTTCCTTGCATGCCTGTGATGAAGAGTTGTCCTCCCCTTGGACTTTGCCCGTTGGAGAGCTGAGATTCCCGTGAACCACAGTGCAAACTCCAGGAACGGGAGAGATACAAGGAGCTGGCTGGCAGGAGCCGGGCTGGGCTCGCTGTCCGGGAGCAGCCGCTGCCCGCACAGCTTCAGGCCTGGCTGGAGAGGGTTCACTCCTTAGCGGGCTTGGTCCCAGGAGCAGTGGGGAGGCCTCTGCCACGTCTCCACCAGGACCCCTCTCCCCCACGGCCCACCCAGCCCCAGCCTGCCCCTGCTGTGCTCTTCAAAGCCAGTCCCTATCTCCGCAGGCCTCCCGCGCTTGCTGACATCTGCACTGTATTCCCGTGTCCTCTCCCAGGGGCTGCTTTGGGTAAATCTGGTCTTCTCACATTTTCCTCAAGTACTCGTGGCCGAGCAGCCAAGATGCTGGCTCTGGAGAGCTGAGAGGAATTGCTCAGATATCTGGTCTGTCACCCTGGCGGTGCACGTAACGTTTGTTCTTTATGATATCAT
The DNA here is from genome assembly GCF_019054845.1 of Dipodomys spectabilis. Classification (NCBI taxonomy): domain Eukaryota; kingdom Metazoa; phylum Chordata; class Mammalia; order Rodentia; family Heteromyidae; genus Dipodomys; species Dipodomys spectabilis. Next base: position 933,019 of record NW_024870998.1, read on the forward strand.
CTATGGCCATTTCCTTTTCCCATCAAGTAATGGCTTAGATGACCCGACTCCCACATTTGAGTTCCCTGGTACCCCAGGACAGGCATTATGCAGTTGCCTGGCCTCCTTTGGGACTGGTGTTCCCAAGGGAAGGGACAGTGCGTCCTTGTTCCCACAGCTCGGAGTGTGTCTGGCACAGAGTAGGTGCTCACTAAATAGGGCGGTGGATCATCCTGTTGCGCCAGAAATCTGTCTCCACATGGGGCTGGATTTCCTGCGGCTCAGGTTGGGGCAGGTTGAAGAGGCTCCGCAGGGGAAGGGGCTGCTGGGGGAAGGTGGGGTCTGTCCCCATTGTGTGCCTTAATTGGGAGGGAGGCTGGAGGGGAAAACAGTCCAGCAGCCTCAAGTGCACTCACAGCCAGCTGGCAGATGCTTCCCGGCTGTTTCTCATTTGCGCGGGAGACAGAAGAGGAAATAGGCCTCAGCTGCAGGAGGGGTCTTGAGTTTTAAAAGTGAGGGAGGTACATCTCCTCCACAGACAGATGTGTGTGTGTGTGTGTGTGTGAGTGTCTCTCCTTCCACTCTAGAGAGGGTTATTGACCTTAGAGTCCGCAGCGGAGAGGCCAGCGTCTAATCCTCTGATGGTGGAATGCCAGGCTATCTCCTTCCCCCAGGAGCCTTGGGGCCCCCAGAGCAGCAACAGGTCCTGTGTGGTGGGGGCTTCTTTTCAATAAATGGGGCTGGAGCAATGGGATACCCATGAGTAAAAACATTAACCTTACCTGGGTGTTGGTGGCTCATGCCTGCAGTCCTGACTTATCATGAGCTGAAGCTGAGATCTGAGGACCGCAGTTCAAAGCCAGCCTGGGCAGGAAAATCCAGGAGACTCTTACCTCCAATTAATCATCCCTCCTTCCACCCCAAATCTGGTAGTAGAGCTGTAGCTCAAGTGGTAGAGTGCCAGCCTTGAGTAAAAATCTAAAGGGCAGTGCTCAGCCCCCGAGTTCAAGCCCTAGTACTGGCATACACAGAAAAATTAACCTCTTCTTAAACTTCACAACCTATACGAACTTAACTTCAACAGATCAAGCACTTGAAACATAAGCCACAAGGCCGTAGCACATGGAAAAGAGATGTAGGGGACTCGTTGGGACCTAGGACTAGGTAGAGAGTCCTTGGTCCTGCAATAAAAGTCTAATGGAGATAGTGGGATGGAGGAGAGGCTCAGTTGGTAGAGTGCTACTCAGTGAGTGAAAGTGTCAGGTCCTGAGTTCGAGTCCTGGTCTTGGATCTAAAAAAAAAAAAGAAAAAGAAAAAGGAAAGTCTAATAGATGCTAAGAAACCGCTTGTGCTGAGCAGCACGGCTGCTCACTGGGGTCTGCAGAGGTCCGAGGGGCGATGACGGAGCGGAGAGCGAGTCTCTCCTGTGCGCGGAGCTTCGCTCTGGCAGTCACCTGCAAAGCCAGCAAGGACATCTTGTGACAAAGCCTGAAGCACCGACTGCTGTGGGCTGGTGGCTCGCCGGGGAGCGCTGGGCAACGGTGCATCTCCCTCCTCACACAAATTCCTCCTCTGCCGAAGCCTGAAGCACGTGCCTGTGCCCCGAAGATGGGTTGAAATGTGCATTTGCTCCTGCGTGGGCCGTGACCAGTGAAGGAGGGCCTTTCTCTGCCTTGCTCCATGACTCATGACATGTGTGTGTGTGTGTGTGTGTGTGTGCGTGTGTGCACACATGTGTGTGTGTGCATGTGTGCACGTGTGTGTGTGTGTGTGTGTGTGTATCACAGAGTCCTCAGGTGACTCATCTCTACAGATATAGCCACCTCCCTCCTTCCCCGCGTAGCCCTGGAATCCACAGACCTCATCCCACCTGTGGTGGTGAGTGGCTGGGTCTGGCGTGTGGAACCCTGGAGTGGGACCTCTGGCCCAGAACTCCGGTGACAAGAGCACCATCTGTGGGGACAGTCCCGGGGCCTGCGTGCTCTTTCTCAACACCCCAACTCCACAGGCTTCCTCTCACTTGTGGGGTTCCTTTCTGCATGGAACCTCCTCGAGAGTGGGTCTTTGCCTGTTGGTCGCTTTCTCCCAGGACCCAGTGGAGCAGTGCCCGCGTGGAGAGGTTCTTGTCAGACCAGTGCTCAGCACGTGATGGTGCCCTGCACATGGCAGTGGGCGGATTTCCTGGCAGGAGCGGGGACTAGATCAGCATCAGAAAGGTGGGAGGTGCTCTGCACTGCACCACAGCTGCGAGCAGCACGGGGCGGTGGAACGAGGGGAGAGGTGGGGAAGTTCAATGGGCTGGGCTTTTCCGACATTCCAGAAGGCCCAAGGATCGGCGCTTTGAGCTGACTTCTCTGACTACGTGTGTTTCCAGCCCAGTCTGCGTTCCTAGGGCGCTCTTTCTGCCAAGCAGGAAACACTTGGGTTTCTGGAGAAAGCCTTTCTTCATCTTTGACAAAAGTGCTTACTTGGGGGGTCTTGCTGTGGAGGTCAGAAAATGGGGGAGCTGGCAAGCAACGCCAGCGAAGCCATGCACAGAACGGTTTGTCTCTGGCTCATTCAAGACAGAGCAGTAGTTTAACTGGGCTCCCAGTGGAGGAGAAAAATCCCAACAGAGAGGGAGCAGGATGAAGAGGAGGAGGAGGAGGAGGAGGGAGTGGGGGAAGCAAAGCCAATGTTCTTCTGGATGGGGAGGGCCTGAAGGGGAAGGAAGAGGAGAGGAGGGAAGAGGAGGGGAAGGGAGAGAAGGGAAGGATTGGAGAGAGGAGAGAGGCTCTTTGAGATGGCAGGCCAAGGCTTGGAGTGGCCCCTGCTCTGCTCTGTAGCCCTGAGCTGGGAGCTCCACGGGTCCTAGAGATCGCCTGTCCTGATGGGAAGGTTCATCGTAAGAAACAGTTGAATAAATAAATCTTCCCATTCAAAGATAGGCCACGGATATATCACATTTTCTCTTTTCCTAATTACAAAGATAGTCCAGCCATCTTGGCATCCAGAGGGGTGTGTTACTTTCCTTCTTTTCTGCATGTCCTCCTCTGTCCCCACTAATGATCTGCACAGATCAGGAAGTGGTGAGGAATCAGAGGACATTTGTGGTTTGGGCCAGGGCCTGGCCCTGAGTTAAAGCTCCAGGACCGGCAATAAATAAATAAATAAAACTAGCAACTCAGCCAAAGTTCATAGAAGTGTTTGTTTATGTCAAGGTGCTCCAGATGATCACCTTTTACTTTTAGCTGTCTAATAGGTATTTCTGTTTCCCACTTTGGATATAGAGCTGAAAAGAATACGGAGCTGGCCTGTCTTCTTGTATGCCTCATTATAATCAAAAAGACGTTAGTGACATCCACAGTAATTTCAATCTTAATTAGTATCCTAAAGTGCTATATACATGAAAAATAGCTGGAGAGTTGCATCTGTTACTGCTTTAAAACTTTCATAATGACACTGTGAAGTCTTTGTGCATACAATGTTGATCCTTTGCAGCATTTACAGTCAGACCCACAGAGGGATATATAACTTCTTACCAGTATTTATTGCCAAACTTCTTTTATTCTTAATAAGTTCCAGGCAGGTCCTCCTTAGAAATTATTCCTTTTCATCTTGTTGCTTAAATTGGAAATAAAGAGGTCTATTGGCCCAGATTTTCACCTGACCTATCAGTCACCACCACTCCCCTCCCCCAACATGGGATTTGGCCAATGGGGATACCTCCCCCCACCCCCTGCCCCAGCAAGGGGACAGACCTTCCCCGGGAGACCATGCCAAGGCAGCTGGGAAGAACTGCTCAGATAAGAAGGCATGGCGTCTGGTCCTGAATGGAGTCCCTGTGCTTGTACTTTCAAGAGTGACTAAAGCCAGAGGTCAAAAGAGAATAGTTCACAAGCATGCCTATCTCCATCTTCCCAACAGCCAGACAGGTACATGTGCCTTGGCTTAGGTCTCCCCTCTCACTATCCTTGTGACATTGGACATTGCTATCCTGAGCCTCCTTTCACATAAAATCACTATCAGACAAAGAAAGGCAGTGCAGTGAATCCCACTATTAGCCACCCTGGGAGTACTGGCTGGCAGAGGTTCAGGAAGCGCTGGGTTGGGAATCTCCCTTCACAGCTTAGCTCTGTTATCAAAACAACTGGCCAGCAGCCTGGAGGAAATATCATCCCAACCGCCACCCAACTGGTCATCCTCTGGGGGGAGGTAGACTCTCCTGCAGCAGTGGTTCCCCAAAATAAAGGGGGCTCGATCTCCTCACTGCAGCCCCTGAGGCCGTGTGTCCAATCACAGGAGTGGTGCTGTTTCTTCACGAATATGTCACAGATAGGGAAAGAGGCCCAACGACTCTAGGATTTAGCCTCAAAGACAAAAATTCAACCAACACAGGGATGGCCAGGTCTGGCGACCCCCGATGGGTTACTACCCACTCACCCACCGTGCTCAGCATTCTGCGACGTCTGTCATTTCTTCCATGTCTTGTTAATCTCGTTCACAGATTCCTGGGTGATCTAGTAACTGCCATGTCTTGCATGGCTTCCCAAGACAATGTTCCTTCTGCAGTCTAAAAGAGAGGGTCCTCTCAAAGCCACTGGAAGTGAGGAAGCCGCTCCTTCTCTTCAGCAGAACCACCAGCCGAGCAGCCGACAGAGTGAGCTCAGGAGTCTAGAACATTCTCCCTGCAGGGGCAATCTGAAACACACCAAACCTCTTTCTCTTTTTCCTCTCTCCCCACCCCCACCAACCCTATGTCAGCAGGAAGTTGCCAGAAAAGACCATGACCCCCTCAACCTTTTATACCCCTTCAGGGTCTTAAATGATGGGAATCCTCATTGTTCTCACAATCTAATGCTGCCTTCACCGCCCACTGACCCCCCAAGGTCCAGTTCTTAGAAAATCCTCACGCCTGATCCACTCTAGGATTGCCATTACCCATGATGAGACTGGCTGTGGCAGCTGCCTGCTTCCACAACCTAACACTTCCCTCACTTCACTCTACTTACACCCCAGGCCCCCTCCCTCTGGGCCCCTTGTATCTCCAGCCCTGTTTGGAGTTTCTTGGTACCGCTGTCCAGCGATGATTAAGTCCTGATCTGACTTGCTGAGGTCTCTGTCTCCTTTCTCTCCTTTTGTCTGCTTGACTTTGGCTAACAGGTGGGAGCAGGAAGCGGAGCAGGCGGGGTGGTGGCTGAGTGGTCCGGTCCCACTTACTGGTGTTTTGCTGGGTGGCTCTCGCAGAGGTCTCTACCAGAAATCAGGTTCCTGCACTTTATCTCAATGATTCCAGGAACTCCCCATTTCCTCTTCTTTGAAAGATGTAATGATGCTCTTGTTTTTTTGGTGGAAAAGCTATTATTCA